>NW_024465370.1:0-1804 GCF_017591425.1 Ochotona curzoniae
CTTCTACTGTTCTCCTTCTTCCAGGCCCCAAATATGGGCACAGGACCCCAAATACTCGGGCTGTCTTCTGCTGCTCTTCTTGGTACATTAGCAGGAGCAGGGTTAGAAGTGGCGCACCAGGTATTGAAGTGATGCTCGCTTGGATACCGACATTCCAAGGCAGCAGCTTTATCCTGTAACCCATAGTGCCAACATAGGTTATTTTATAATAGAGAATATTACAAAGTAGAGTTATTTTAAGTTAATGATGCTTGAATACATCCAATGGGAGGATGGAGCTGTAAAATCATCAAAGCAAGAAAATCTCATCTTGTGTTCCAAGGAATAAAAAGCTATCATGATAAGGTGTATACAGCAGAAATTAAAATTACAAGTGACAGTACGAGAGAGGCAAAGACAAGAAGCCATTATTCAATTATTTAGCGGTGGTAAGAAATTCACACCTAATTTAGACTATGTTCATAATATTGCTCTCATCAGTCTAAATATTACACATTAACTCACAGGCTAAGTATAGGTATTAGAATTTATTTGAAACATCCGCATTATGATATGTAATTTGCATCAAAGAACCTATCTTGAGGAATAGTTATACACATCCATATATATGTAATATGAAATAAATAGTAAATTTCCTCAGAATAGACTGTTTTTATCAGTCTGATCCATTTGTCACTGATTCAGTGAAGAAAGTTGTTCCTCTTTCACTAAATGAAAGTTCTTAAAGCTCATATTTTGTTTTATTTTTTGTTTTTTTTCACACTCTTAAAGATAGTTCTATGGTCACTTAAAGATAGAATAAAATATAAATCAGCATTTAAAGGAAGTTCAGTTGAAGATATTAATTATTCTTCCAACAATAGAAAATAACTTTCTTCATTCTAGCAATCTTTTGCTACACTCACTTTTGAAAAATTGTATTTTATTTTTTTAATAATGATTACATAGTTAATCAGGGTGGGAAAGATCAAGGTTTTGGGGAAAATTGGGTGAATTCATTGCTTCCAAATGGGCTATTTCTTGTTGTCTTTGAGGGGAAGGGAAGAAACAAAGAGGGAAACACCTCATGACTTTCCAGTTCCCAGGGATGAGGAACCGCCACCTCATATCAACCTAGGGTCCAATGTGTACATATTCTGAGGATTCTGTTTAAGTGGTTTAGATAGTTCTGAAATGCTGCTGATTTCATCAATCAGAGGATGAAGTCACCCTACCAATGTCCATTGCTTACATTCACCAAGATTTTTTGCTGTCATTGTTTGTTTGGGGTAGTTGTCCAGTTAGTTCTGCTCTTCTGCTACAGCACCAAATGTGCTGCCATATTCTCCTTTTACAGAGAGCCTGTGCCCACTGTACCATCGTTTCATTAAGTAGGGCATGTTCTTGCAGGTAAGTCCAAGTACCTGGGACAGGTGTCGCCGGATCCCCCAGCCCTGGGGCTCACAAACCCAAACTCACCTAGTAGGCTGGCCCCAGGGCCTGGGACAGAAGACCTAAGCCCCACCGAATTCCCTACCCTTGAAGCATTCACTTTTATATCCACTTCTTCTTTGGATCTTTAGGTGTATTTTTTTTCTTCCTTCCTTTTTTTTTTTTAAACTCACCACCAAGGAAATGAAAGGAGCCACTAGAGCAGGCCATACATTTCTCACACAGGAGGTAAATGGTCATCTCCCAGGGAGACGATGGTTCCTTTTTCATTCTGTGTGCCATCATCTCATGCTCTTTGATGTGCTGACTGTATCCTTCACATCCCTACCTGGCTGTTAGTGCAAACCCAGTTACTTCCTACCCTCGGCCCTCT